>NW_019416656.1:317658-322241 GCF_000390285.2 Anoplophora glabripennis
AAAAAAACACAATTGTAAAAAACAGAAATGAATGCTATACACACACAATGAACGTAAAATTAGTGGATTCCAAATTATTTTCTAGTATTATTTGGAAGCGTTGGTTGGTAGTTTATTTAATTGTTTTTGAAAATGAAACACTATGATTTATTCCATTGCGGAAAGGGTAGATATCATTTCGCTATACTTTATGAACAATAAATGTGTGAATAGAACAGCTCAGCTATTCAATGAACAACATCAAGATCGACATGTCAGGAGGAAGTATGTTCTAGAGTTGGTAAAAAATTTCAAGAGACAGGCAACGTTACCAATAAAAAACGAGAAATTGAAAACCTATAGTTAATGAAGCTAGTGAAGTAGCAGTTTTGGGACAAGTTCATCTTGATCCTACATTAAGTACGAGGCAGCTGGCATCTGTGTTTGGGATCAATCCAACTAGCATACAAACCATTTGGAAGAAGAATAAATTCCACTTATACAAAATTTAGTCCAGGAACTTCATGAGGATGATTATGACCGTCGTTTGCAATTTTGCGAAAAAATGAGTGAGCGCGCAGGGAACGATCCACAGTTCCTTTTTAACATCTGTTTTTCTGATGAATGCAGTTTTTTCTGGAACGGGATGGTAAATCGTCACAATTGCCGCTTTTGGTCCGATTCAAACTCAAGAGTTTTTCACGAGATGCATACACAGCAACCGGAAAAATTAAATGTATGGGCTGGAATTTTCGGTAACCGGCTGGTGGGTCCTTTTTTTCTACATGGTAATTTGACTGGCCAAATGTATTTGCAATTACTGGAAGATCATTTGATTTTTCAACTGGACGGTGCCCCTCCGCATTATGCGTTAATTGTCCGTCAGTATTTGAGCCAGCGTTTTCTGCGGAATTGGATTGGGAGAAGAGGCAGCATTGAGTGGCCTCCACTATCACCGGATTTATCGCCCCTTGATTTCTTTTTGTGGGGATACCTAAAAAATAAAATATATAAAACACAGCCAGCGTCGCTGGAAGATTTGCGTCAAAGAATCGTCGACGAATGCCGTCCAGAAATACTTCGGTATGTACGCGAACGTTTCGAACAAAATCTTTATTCTTGTAAGTAAGCAACTAAACATAATTTAAATTTTAAAATGTAAATTTTTGTATTGGGCGGAATTATAAAATTTAAAGTCTGTTGTAAAGAGAATTGTAAGAGCTTTCAAAAGAAATATTATTATAATATAATATTTATAGAATCAAGTATCAGTTTAGTACCAAAATAGTAAATTGCAATAAAAAGAATATTAGGAATATATACAGTTAGAGTGGAGAAAAAGATAAATATTTTTAAAGTACCATTGACAAATATCCTTTCATATAAGCAAATAATAATTTTAAAAGTACAAATTGAAACTAAATAGGCTGAGACTATTTAGATAAAACGTATTATCTTTCAGGTGATGAAGGCAGGGATGGAGGATTTGGTGTTGGAATAAGTTCAGGCGGTGGTGGTGGAGGGGGAAGAGGACAAGGAGGTAATAAACATGATATTAAAAAGGAAATTCTAAAATAACCATAATTTACTAAATTCCGTATTGACTGCCGAACTCTGTATCACTATTTCAGAACTCGCCATAAGAAAGAATGAAACTGGTAAGAAGGTTATGAATTAAAAATATTATGGTATACAATGTGTAATAATCACGCTGCAAGAAACATTTGTGGTTAACTATTCCGGTAATGAGTAAACAAAAAAAACAAAACTATAATATTTTGCTAAAACGACTCTTTATAATACTGCGATATTTCAAAAATGGAACTTGAAATACAGACGAAAATTAAGGATAGTAGGGTGCTTAAGAATCCTTTCAAAAAGAAAATGGTACACACAAGTACATACTTAAGGATCATACCAGAAACATATACATATGTACTTAAAAATTCAGTTTATCTTTCTGACTGCATATTCCGATTTCGCAGAACTTTTACATATGTTTACATTCCTGTATAAATATTTATAGAATCAAGTATCAGTTTAGTACCAAAATAGTAAATTGCAATAAAAAGAATATTAGGAATATATACAGTTAGAGTGGAGAAAAAGATAAATATTTTTAAAGTACCATTGACAAATATCCTTTCATATAAGCAAATAATAATTTTAAAAGTACAAATTGAAACTAAATAGGCTGAGACTATTTAGATAAAACGTATTATCTTTCAGGTGATGAAGGCAGGGATGGAGGATTTGGTGTTGGAATAAGTTCAGGCGGTGGTGGTGGAGGGGGAAGAGGACAAGGAGGTAATAAACATGATATTAAAAAGGAAATTCTAAAATAACCATAATTTACTAAATTCCGTATTGACTGCCGAACTCTGTATCACTATTTCAGAACTCGCCATAAGAAAGAATGAAACTGGTAAGAAGGTTAGGAATTAAAAATATTATGGTATACAATGTGTAATAATCACGCTGCAAGAAACATTTGTGGTTAACTATTCCGGTAATGAGTAAACAAAAAAAACAAAACTATAATATTTTGCTAAAACGACTCTTTATAATACTGCGATATTTCAAAAATGGAACTTGAAATACAGACGAAAATTAAGGATAGTAGGGTGCTTAAGAATCCTTTCAAAAAGAAAATGGTACACACAAGTACATACTTAAGGATCATACCAGAAACATATACATATGTACTTAAAAATTCAGTTTATCTTTCTGACTGCATATTCCGATTTCGCAGAACTTTTACATATGTTTACATTCCTGTATAAATATTTATAGAATCAAGTATCAGTTTAGTACCAAAATAGTAAATTGCAATAAAAAGAATATTAGGAATATATACAGTTAGAGTGGAGAAAAAGATAAATATTTTTAAAGTACCATTGACAAATATCCTTTCATATAAGCAAATAATAATTTTAAAAGTACAAATTGAAACTAAATAGGCTGAGACTATTTAGATAAAACGTATTATCTTTCAGGTGATGAAGGCAGGGATGGAGGATTTGGTGTTGGAATAAGCTCAGGCGGTGGTGGTGGAGGGGGAAGAGGACAAGGAGGTAATAAACATGATATTAAAAAGGAAATTCTAAAATAACCATAATTTACTAAATTCCGTATTGACTGCCGAACTCTGTATCACTATTTCAGAACTCGCCATAAGAAAGAATGAAACTGGTAAGAAGGTTAGGAATTAAAAATATTATGGTATACCATGTGTAATAATCACACTGCAAGAAACATTTGTGGTTAACTATTCTGGTAATGAGTAAACAAAAAAAAAAAAAACAAAACTATAAAATTTTGCTAAAACGACACTTTATAATACTGCGATATTTCAAAAAAGGAACTTGAAATACAGACGAAAATTAAGGATCGTAGGGTCCTTAAGAATCCTTTCAAAAAGAAAATGGTAACACAAGTACATACTTAAGGATCATACCAGAAACATATACATATGTACTTAAAAATTCAGTTTATCTTTCTGACTGCATATTCCGATTTCGCAGAACTTTTACATATGTTTACATTCCTGTATAAATATTTATAGAATCAAGTATCAGTTTAGTACCAAAATAGTAAATTGCAATAAAAAGAATATTAGGAATATATACAGTTAGAGTGGAGAAAAAGATAAATATTTTTAAAGTACCATTGACAAATATCCTTTCATGTAAGCAAATAATAATTTTAAAAGTACAAATTGAAACTAAATAGGCTGAGACTATTTAGATAAAACGTATTATCTTTCAGGTGATGAAGGCACGGGTGGAGGATTTGGTGTTGGAATAAGCTCAGGCAGTGGTGGTGGAGGGGGAAGAGGACAAGGAGGTAATAAACATGATATTAAAAAGAAAATTCTAAAATAACCATAATTTATTAAATTCCGTATTGACTGCCGAACTCTGTATCACTATTTCAGAATTCGCCATAAGAAAGAATGAAACTGGTAAGAAGGTTAGGAATTAAAAATATTATGGTATACAATGTGTAATAATCACGCTGCAAGAAACATTTGTGGTTAACTATTCTGGTAATGAGTAAACAAAAAAAACAAAACTATAATATTTTGCTAAAACGACTCTTTATAATACTGCGATATTTCAAAAATGGAACTTGAAATACAGACGAAAATTAAGGATAGTAGGGTGCTTAAGAATCCTTTCAAAAAGAAAATGGTACACACAAGTACATACTTAAGGATCATACCAGAAACATATACATATGTACTTAAAAATTCAGTTTATCTTTCTGACTGCATATTCCGATTTCGCAGAACTTTTACATATGTTTACATTCCTGTATAAATATTTATAGAATCAAGTATCAGTTTAGTACCAAAATAGTAAATTGCAATAAAAAGAATATTAGGAATATATACAGTTAGAGTGGAGAAAAAGATAAGTATTTTTAAAGTACCATTGACAAATATCCTTTCATATAAGCAAATAATTTTAAAAGTACAAATTGAAACTAAATAGGCTGAGACTATTTAGATAAAACGTATTTTCTTTCAGGTGGTGAAGGCACGGGTGGAGGATTTGGTATTGGAATAAGCTTAGGCGGTGGTGGTGGAGGGGGAAGAGGAC
>NW_019416657.1:0-7293 GCF_000390285.2 Anoplophora glabripennis
AAAAAATGTAATAAAATTTCCAGGGTCATATTTAAAAAAATGAAGTTGATGATGGTCCCGGAGAGACGAAACGTTACATTTAAAAACTGATTATGCTATTCGATAGAGGGCAAAAAGTTGCCATGAGAGAGTGTTTTTCTTTTTTCAATATGACCTTAAACAAGGCTGAAATGAAACAAAAACGGATTTCCAAAATTTCGGTTTTTTCAAATATTTCGAAAACTAATGATTTTTTAGAGGCATAATGTTGGACCCTTGATTACGCAACTTTGCCCCCATTTAAGTTACTTCATATCTCTTACCGTTTCCAAGATCCCTGTAGTGACAAACGAATTTGTAACAGGCTGTATTCTTAAACATTAATTCCTTAAAAATGTAAATTAAAACTTTAATGATAACTTACCAATTTCGAAGAAAACTTCTGATCTAGTCGTACTGCTCACTGTCATATTTGCACAAACTTCACACAGTTTCCTGGAAAATAAACTAGTAAATATTTGGAAACTTAACAGTAAATATATCTAAAGGATTTGCTCAACATACAAGGCCTGTTCAGAAAATAAACTATTTTTTTTAATTACGCGCAAATGGAGATATTTAGTGATATGCGGTTGGCAGCATTGCATTGCACATAACCTCCTCTGTAACCACATGTTCTTGAATTGTTGACATCTCATTCAGTTTTCGTGACATTGTTATTTGAGTGCAACGTATTTAAGTGTTACTGACGATTTTTGAAATATACGAATTTCTAGAACAAATTTTTCGTGAAACTGGGAAAAACTTTCACGGAAACGTTTTAACTTTTGAAACAAGCTTACGGCGATGATGCTCTGGGTCGTGCACAATGCTACGATGGTTTTCACGATTTAAAAGTGGTCATCAGTCAATTGAAGAAGATCCTCGACTAGGAAAGCCTTCGACTTCATCTGATGACTCACACGTTCAGAAATTCAAAGATCTGATGCGTGCAAATCGCTGATTGACTGTCAGAGAAATTGCAGAAGAGGTTAGCATGTTCATTGGGTCATGACATGAAATTTTGACTGAAAAATTGAACATGTCTCAAGTTGCAGCAAAAATTTGTTGGTCGTTTGATGACCGAAAAGAAGAAAGAAAATCCTGTGGACGTCGGCAACTCCATGAACCATCTTATGACGATGAAACATTCAAAGGATCGCAACAGAAGACGAAACCTGGATTTACAACTACAACATTGAGACAAAAGTTCAGTCATCACAATGGATTGACAAATGATATACACTCCCCAAGTAAGCATGTCAGTCTTAATAGTACATTTTGATTTCTTGTCTCAATGTAAAACAATGAACTGTGTGTACTATCAAAGAGACCAGAGTTGTGACGAGACATCATGACAATGCGCCCACACTCAGCTTTGTCATTTCGACAGTTCTGTGCCAAAAATCAGATTACTGTCCTCCCTCACCTTCCTTAATCGTCAGACCTGACTCCTTGCGTTTTTTTTTTTCGAAATTAAAATTAGTGCTAAGAGAACGCCGTTTTCAGACTATTCATGATATCAAAACAAATCCTTCACAGACTTCAAAAGCCATTTCAAATGAAGCTATCCAAGACTGCTTCACAAAATGAAAAGGGCGCTGGGAAAAGTGTGTGAATAGAGGAGGCGAGTACTTTGAAGGAGACAAGCACCAATACCCCAGGAAGACGGAAATGGTTCTCTTCACAAGAAAGAGAAAATTGCGGCATTGTATAAAATTATTAAGTTGAAAAAAATAAAGTTCTGTTATATTCTGAACAGGCCTCGTATTTCCACTGAAGTTCCGCCAAATTTATAGTTTGTAAATTCTACTATTAATATCCAAAGTGTGAGGACAAAATAAATAATATGTATTTGATATTAAGACTTTTTTTATTTGGATACCTTTGCAATTTCATACAATGTATATGTGACTTCTTTCACGATCGGTGAATCGGAAAACTCAGCACTTAGCACCTATCGATTTTCTCCTTTTCGATATTATTATAAAAATGGAATCCCTTCTTTATCCATGCAAAAAGGTTTCTACGGAAACCCGCAAAGGTCTATCGAATCACGATGGAAAAATTGGGAGCCGTCATTTAAAAAAATAAATCCCAATGCCGTAAGTCATTAAATTTTCTGCAGAAATTCTTAGTTTTTATTTCACGCTCAATACAATAACTTTTGACATCTTTGCGTTACATTTGCAATTTAATGGGCAACTCCCATAATATTTCTATACGTCCAACACTTCATACACCCATTCCAGTGAAAATGTCATCAGAAAACATAAACAACATTACTTTTAATCGCGTTACATAACGATATGTTCGGTGTATTTGCAGGATCAAATCATTTAGTCTAAAATAGGTATGACTACCGATTGCAATAATTTATTACTTGGTTCAGTAAGTGCCACATTAATATTTCATACTAAAATAATAATAAAAATGACGATAAAAGTACTGCGCATATCATACGACGTATGACTAGGTGCTGTATTAACACGGCGCGCAAAGGTGTCATAAAACTCTAGTAGGACACTTTAATCGTAATTGCAAGTCCATAATTCTGAAACTGAGATTTCTGCATATATAGCTTTAAAATTATATTCCCTTCGTCTGGTGCAGATATGGAATCTGCAGGTTTCACAGAAACTGAATTATAGAATAAAATTACTTTTTAAATTACTATTTAAATCATGGTTCATATAATAATAATAATTTATTTTACCCTAGCCTAACATGTATAGATTATGACAGTCAGATACAGATACACACCTTAACTAACACGTAAACACATACAATGAAAATCAATAATACAATAGAATAAAATATAATCAATAAAGGAGAACAAAAGACTGATCAATATATATTTTTTTATATTTATGTGTTCTCAAATATCTACGTGTCACTTACTCCGTTCATGCACTGTGTGTTGTTTTTTTGCAGTTGGTATTTATTCTGACATTTATTTATTTTGAAAATTGTTTTTCTAAATAATAAAGATAAGTGACAAAAAATTTTGGTTATTACTTAGCCACTTCTTCCACTTGGGGCAATATAATAAATAAAACAAAATAATATAATCTAGTATTATTTGACCGATTGTAACAAAATTCGATGTAGTTGAGTTATTATTAGAGATTTGAAATGTTAAGGTGGCTGCAATAGGGTAAGGGTTGGTTGTAGGCCGGAGGGGTCGGGAGGTGTCTCTTTTATGTAATTTTATTCAAACAAGTGATTTTAATAAAAGTTGTCTGAAAAGAAAATATGTTTAGCTTTACAGGGTGTGAGTGCTACATAACTTTGTTATTTTAAATGGAACACCCTGTATATTATTACGTTTTTGAATTCCTTGGTTAATATTAGGTAGAGTTTATTGCATGTACTTACATGGTGTTTCAAACTTACCGTTTTCGCGAGAATCAGTTGTTTTTGAAAAAAATCTAGATTTCAGCTCTCTAAATGAGGCTAGATAGCGTCTAAACCGTAAAAGTGAGAAACCTGCAGTTTTTACAGTTTGTATTGGTATAAATTACTCTGTCTTGTCATCTGTGAGCAAAACGTGTACGTTATTCAGACTCGGAAATACTGAGACCTACATTTAATAACCTTACGAGTTGAAAAACTTTTTTTTTTTTCAAATGGAATGACACATATTAATTGTCATGGGTGAATGCAAAATTGAATGCCCTTTCGACTGATATAAGGTTGTCTATACTTTGTCTATACTTATCTCTAACAGTTTTCCAGAAAAATTGGGTTCTTTTCTAAAGTCCTAAAAAGTAGCAGTAACAGCATCAAGAAGGCCTTGCCGTGTATTAGTCGATGCATAGGATTTTACAAAAGCACAGCCAGCACATCCTTATCGTGTCCAATTACACCAAGAGTTACTAAAAGTAGACTTTCAGCGGAGACTGGAGTTTTGTCAGTGGACACTTGAGATGTTAAATCAAGATAATCATTTTTTTAAACTGGTCATGTTCTCCGATGAGGCTACTTTTCATAAAAATGGTTTCGTTAATAGTCATAATTTCCATTATTATGACACAGTAAATTCTCACCAATTCCGGACAACTGATAGCCAACGATGATCTTTCAACGTGTGGGGAGCAATTTTGGGAACCCATGTCGTTGGACCATTCTTTTTTGACCAGCAACAAACTTGAGCAGTTTATTTAAACTTTTTAAAAAATACTCTAAAAGATTTGTTAGGGACATTCCTTTAGCTACACTTCGAAGAATGTGGATGCAACATGATGGTGCTCCACCTCACAATACCGCTGCGGTTCGACAGTTTTTACACGAAACTTTTCCCAACAGATGGACTGGGTGCGGGGGACCAGTGAGTTGGCCTTCAAGGTGTTCAGATATGATAAGTTGCGACTTCTTTTTATGGAGATTTATAAAAAGAAAAGTTGTATTTTTTTATAATTACTAGTAAAACTTAAAAAATGAAAAAAATAATACATATCTCTTACCGTAAAATGAAAAGTGCTCAAAGTCAAAGATGTAACGCGCTCGCGCGCATAACGATGTGCAGCACCTTCAACTCGTCAGCTGAGCACTTATACACCGCAAAAATTTCAGCAGACAATTTTTTTCGTATAACTGAGTAAGATGACTATTACTATATCAAATTTCAGCTTTTGCGGTATCAGTTTACCTAGCGCATATTTTTTACTTGTTTAGGTGAAATGTTGAGGTATAACCCCCCACTTTAAAGTCAGCTGATTGCGTTTTTTCGTTTGTTTATAACATAATCAACATGTCGACAAAGTCTCAGCTTTTGCAGTATTATTAGCATCTCTAAAAGGTGGCACATGTAAAGAAGAATGGAGAGAGAAGCAGTTTTTCTTTTTTAGATTCTACATACTTTTTTATGGACCGAGACATAAAATTAATGTTGTCTTTTTTAAAGTGTGTTATTAATTTTTGCAGTGATGTAAGACTAACATAATTAATATTTTTTTCTGCCCCGGGGGAAATTATTTAATAACAGCTGTATTTTTCGACTTTCCTTAATAAGTTTGAATATAACGAAAGTGGGAGTTAAAAATATACGGTGCCTACGCTTGGTATTTAACGAGGATTCTTTTTTGTGATCCCCTGGGAATTAGTAATACTTAGTGATTCTAGAAATCTATTTATTAGGGTGCTCCGTTTGAAACGAATATTTTTTTGCTCCCTTGACGAAATGTTTTTGTAAACATTGGAAAAATTACACCAAATTTGAGCTCTTAATTTTAAGTACTCGCTTTTTGATTTTAAAATTTTTCCATTCTTGTGACAGGTAAACCTACGTTTTTTTATTTATACCTCAGCAGCATTTTACGTTATTTTATTTTCATAGGCTATAATTATAGGTGTTCTTTAAAAGTGCCCATAGTAGTGTTTTTCTCGACCATATCTAAAATTCTTCATATCTAATCGTGCGAATTACTGGTCTACCATTTCAATTGAGGGCGAAAGCTATGCGTTTCTCTGAATCTTTGAAACAACCCTGAAAATGACTTCCTATTGGGATGAGTTTCGGTGTAACTTCGTTAAAATTTTGTTGGGAAGAAACCGAAATCATGTAATTTCGTCACTGGTAAACAAATTATTAACAATAAAACTCATCTCTAGGAGACCTGAGATAGATAACCTGATATTTTAAATGCTTGCTTGTTACTTGCATTCCAAAACGGATGGTCCTAGACATGTCAACAGCTTTTATTCGTAGAAAAGTATGACAAACCAGTGTTTAATATCAGAAGCCATATACCTACTGTGAGGATCAAAAAAGTTGAGACCTCTTATTTGTGCAATGCATATTAAACGTAGAGCCACCTTTCATAAAAAAATGTCAAAATCACTATGAACCCCCGTTGACCAAATTTGATCCAAATATCTAATATGTGTCAAAGAATATTGAGGAAAAACAATTTTTTTTCATCTTTGATCTCCTGTGTGTTTGTTCTTATTAACTTTTGCACTAAGGTAGGTTGGGTTACATAGGTTTATTTTGAGCTCGGGAAACTCCCATTACAGTACGGCCCATTCGTAACAAACACCCCTTAAAATGCGATTTCTTATCAAAACAATAGTTATTTACACCATAAAGGAGGTAAGTATTATTTACCAGAACATTATACTTAACTGCTGCGTGGTGTATAAAATTTTACCTGCTTCCACAGTTCTTTATGGCTCATGAAATAAAGATTAGGTTTTATTTTTTGACATTTCTTAAGCAATTCAATTTGACATTATTCGAAATTTCGCAAAGTCGGCTTGGTTGTTTGAATTTTGTCGTTTCTAAGGTGCTTATAAACAAAACTACATAAAAGTTTGCTGGTTTTGAATTATCATTTCCATCATGAGTTATTTTCAAATAGAAAGTGCAGCAAATGCTGCCTGCGAATTTTTATTGTCCGAGAAGTGCGCTACGAACGAGCATACAGGGTGACCCTGTTGTACGAGAATCACTAAATTCGATACACAGGGGTTTTATGACATGTGGAATCTGATGGTGCTACGTTTTTTGGCGGGGAACCCCCTTAAGACAATTTCTCGTGGGCCCCCTTGTCTTTGGAGCCAAAAAAATTTGGACGCATATTTAAATCTCTTAAAAATTATCAGTCCACTAGAAAGCCATTAAATTTAGAAACTTTTTGTCCCTTTATACTTTTTCGTAAAACGCAATGCTTTCGAGAAAAATGTCAAAATGCGATCGAATGCATATCGTTATTCGCCATTTTCCTCAAAAACATTGTGTTTTACGAAACAAATATCAAGAGACAAAAAAATTTCTAAAATCAATGGCTTTCTAGCTAACTAATAATAAAAAAAAAAATCAAATCTGCGACCAAATTTTTTTGGTTCCAAAGACAAGGGGGATCACGAAAAAGTGTCTTAAGGGGGTTTCTCGCCAAAAAGCGTAGCACTGTGAGATTCCACATGTCATAAAACCCATGTGTACCAAATTTAGTGATTCTCGTACAACATGGTTTTGAGATTAAAAAAAAGACTTCTTAGGGGCAGACTTCAGGGGGCTGTAACTCCGAAAGAGATGGCCAGTTGGCAAAAATAAAAATACGGGTCCCCTAAATTTGTCTTAAGAATCTACACTGAAAGAAATGCGTTTTATTCTTTATTAGAATTCTATATACCATTATAAGACCATTGTATACTATATGTGACAGTTAAACAGGGATATAAAACGCGTATTACTAGCACAGTTGTATAGTGACTATAAACCTTATTCTTTATTAAATTATTGTATAACTAGTATACAACGTTTTTTATACC
>NW_019416657.1:11051-13480 GCF_000390285.2 Anoplophora glabripennis
GGAAACATATTCAGTATAAGAACGAATAATTCTGTTAATACAATTGTTATATACAAATTCGGATACTGGTCTTTATACAACAAATATTCCCTACTATACAATTGGAATATAAAGTCTATAACACCTAATAATGTATAAGTAATTCATTATAACCTTTATTTCATAGATGCATAAGGTGTATTAAGCACCTTCCAGTTAAACTGATTGAATAATGAGTATGGAGATGATTGCTTTTTTTGAATAAAAGTTGCATATTGGTTATAAAAGTTTTAATATGCGCTATACACATTATTCTAGATAAACAGTTTAATAAGCCCATTTCTTTCAGTGTATGACCAAATTTTGTTGCATGAATTTCGGGACACCCTGTATAGAAATTTCAAAGAATGGTGCCAGAATAAAAATACTGGTGTTTCTAAAATGTCACTGCTAGCATATTTCATGGAGAAGTCAAGAACTTTAAAGTCACCGGCGAGTTTGTGGAGAACGTGGACATATCAAAATATCCCAAGCTGAGAGCATTTTTGATACGTAAGAATGGCAGCTATATACCTAAGAAGGCAATCGTTCTTGCAAGGGAACAAATCAACGATTTTCTCGTTCAGGCACCCTATAACACATATTTGGTAATGAAGGTAGTGACCGTCTTAGGCATTGCAGGAGCATGCCGTACTGATGAGTTATGCAAACTTACTTTGGACAACAACAATTTAAAAAATTTCGATGACATTATTGTAGTTACAATTGTAGATTCTAAAAATGGTATGTATCGTACGTTTACAATTACTTCTCGTCTGGGTTCTGTTTCTCGCATAGAAATTCTCAAAAATATCTCAAGATTAGATTGGAAATAAAACTGAAGTTTCACGCTTTTTTATGCGCTATCAAGCAGGTAGATGTTACAACCAACTAGTTGGCAAGAATACCATTTCCATGATTCGTAATAAGATTGTACAGTTTTTGAAACTAGAACATCCTGAAACATATACAGGCCGTTCATTCCGAATAACATCTGCAACGTTACTGGCTAATACAGGAGTTGATATATTAGCAATCAAGAGACATGGTGGATGAAAATCAGCCACAATTGCAGAAAGTTATGTTGCTGACAGTTTAAGTAACAAAAATGAAATAGCCAACAGGATTCTTTACAATGACACTTCAACTTCAGGTTCTAGTAGTACGTCACATCATGATGTTTTAATGGATCAGTCAGATAATATTGAGCCTCCAGTGACTGAAATGGAGCGGTCAAATCATTTTGAGAAAAATGTGACAGTAAACGCGAGGGGAATAATTAATAAAATGTAATGTTCATCAAATATTTCTATTTATTTGTTCATAAAATATGCATTTAAAACTCGAAATCGCTTTTTTCCCTAGGGAGGTAAGTTACCTCACTTACCTTGGTAGCAAAATTTTGCACAAGACACTTATACAAGACTGCTGTGTACCTATTACTGAAATTAGCATCAGATTTACTGCAAGATTCATTGTGCAATTGTCTTAATCAAAGCTTTAAATGGATTTGATTCAGGGCACTTGAGCACAAAGGGGTAAATTAAAGCAAGTGACTTGTTGCAGGCTTACATTAGAATTAAGTAAGACATATTGTACTTGACTTACTACTACTACTAATTCACCCCTTTGGACTCAAGTACTTTTGGTTAAGTCTGGTGTAAGTATTGTAAAAGTATCTTGCATAAGAAACGATATAAATTTCAGCAATAGACAAAACCATCTGACACAATTTGGCTATTTCAAGTAAACTTGAAACAACTTGTATTAGAATTGTACACGATTGTGCTACAAGGGTACCTTGCGTTGTCCATAGCAATTTCCACTTCTACGGTAAAATCCACTTACCTCCTTAAATTTATGCCCGTTTGCACCGTTTAGAACTTAAGCCAAGTTCAACTGAACTTGGTTTAAATTTAAAACTAGGTTTTAATAATCAGCTTTGGCACCACTTACTGCCGATTGTAGATTAAATTAAACTGGGCTTTAAGAATACTGTTTGACATTTTTATGTATCTCTGATAAAGCCGAGCTATTGCAATTGATACTCGTACAATTATTCTGGACACTGTTGATATGTCCATCCCTGAAAAGTCTGCAATGGCAGACAAATGACCAGCACAAGCATAGAACCGAAGAGCAATAAAGAATAAAAGCTTTTTATAACTCCAAAATTCTGATTGCCAGTTGCATCGTGTTCATGCCGACGTGTTCGTAAAACTTACATGTCACTTGGATATTCCAACTCCTCTTCAATTAAAGGTAGCAGATGTAATGTGGTCTCTTTTGTCAACCTAAATCTGCGGAAAAAAAGTCATATTGTCTAGATTATGAAATAGATCATTTCTAATATATATTTGTCTGGGAAATCCAAAGTCTATAATTTCGTGAATATCAAAATCATCCAATAC